>NC_073384.1:4535410-4582910 GCF_028641065.1 Leucoraja erinaceus | reverse complement strand
ACAACAGAGGCAGAGGACTGACTTTGGTGCCTTCCCTCACAGTGGGAAACTTTGATTCTGCTGTGTGGGGATGTTTCATGTTGGACTCTATCGTGTGTTGTGTATTTTATTTTAATTGTATGGCTGTATATGCAAAAACAAATTTCAGACTTGCTCTCCCTCCACCACCTCCAGTTTAAATTCCATTTGGAATATTTTGGAGGAACAAGAAACCAAGAACCAAGACAATAAAGTAATATCGTAACGTATCGTATTCAATTGCCAGGCAGTCATTAGCTGAAACCCATCCCTATGCGGTTTGCAACTATACAAACTCTGAACTACAACAGCCTATTGCACTTTATCTGTTTATTTATGTGTATGTGTAGGGTCTATGGTATATGGACACACTGATCTGTTCTGCATTTATGCCTACAATATTCTGTTGTGCTGCAGCAAGCAAGAATGTCATTGTCCTATCTGGGACACACGCCAATAAAATTCTCTTGACTCTCTTGACTTGACTCTTGGCTTGACGTGCCTCTAAGGTAGGAGACGAGTGCACTCTTTAGTAAGTCTTCTAAATCTCAATGTAATTCATCACAATAACGCTGGTGAAAACAGTGGTGGATGGGTAGTGTTGCATTGGAAACCACTTAAAACGCAATTTTACTCTCTCCAAGTTTCCAATAATAGTTGGCACAGCATACACAACTATTTGATCTGAATTTTCATCCAGTTATGTAAGATACCTTGACTGATATCTCATTATATGACTGATATTTCATGCATTGACATTGGCCCTCAGTCAAATTGCTCGCAAAATTCCAATTGGTCTGTGATTCAGTATTAACCCTGAAAATGGATGCTGGATTTATTTTCACAGAATGGGGGGCGGCACAGGCGGTATCGTGGTCTGCGGAGACTACGCCGTCGAGAACAAAGTGGGTAGACAAAAACGCTGGAGAGACTCAGCGGGTGCGGCAGCATCTATGGAGCGAAGGAAATAGACGACGTTTCGGGCCGAAACCCTTCTTCAGATTCCTTCTTGCAGTTCCTTCTTGAGAAAAAAAGTGGGACCCAGGGGTGGGGGATAGTGGGGGAAGACGGAAGCAGGACTTTCTTCAATACTTTTGCATACTTGTACTGTACGCAAAGAATCTCAATGTACCAAGTACACGTAACAACAAAGTGTGGATCAATCAATCAATGAATGGGCTTGTACACGCTAGAGTTTAGAAGGATGAGAAGAGATCTCATTGAAACATATAGGATTGTTAAGGGCTTGGACACGCTAGAGGCAGGAAACATGTTCCCGATGTTGGGGGAGTCCAGAACCAGGGCCACACAGTTTAAGAATAAGGAGTAAGCCATTTAGAACGGAGACGAGGAAACACTTTTTCTCACTGAGAGTGGTGAGTCTGTGGAATTCGCTGCTTTATATGGCGTTGGAGGCCGGTCGGTTCTCTGGATGCTTTCAAGAGAGAGCTAGATACGGCTCTTAAAGATAGTGGAGTCAGGGGATATGGGGAGAAGGCAGGAACGGGGTATTGATGGGGGCTGATCAGCCATGATCACATTGAATGGCGGTGCTGGCTCGAAGGGACGAATGGCCTACTCCTGCACCTATTGTCTATTGTCTATTGTCTAATCCCTCTATACCTGTCCTATCCATATACCTGTCTAATTAAACGTAGCAATAGTCCCTGCCTCAACTTTATTCCACAACCCTCGATCACAAATCTTCATTGCTGGTGCCATTACACCATCCTTGCACGATGGATTTCAGTTGACTATCAATTCCTCAGTTTGGAAATAGAGGAAGTTTTAGTTTTTCTAGTTTTAGAGATACAGCGTGGAAACAGGCCCTTTGGCCCACCGGGTCGGCGCCGACCAGCGATCCCCTCACATTAACGTCTTTGGAGCGTGGGAGGAAACTGAAGATCTCTGAGAAAACCCACACAGATCATGGGGAGAATGTGCAAACTCCGTACAGACAAGTGCCCGTAGTGGGGATCGTAGTGGGGAGCAGTGAAGAAAGCGAATGGTATGTTAGCATTCATAGCAAAAGGATTTGAGTATAGGAGCAGGGATGTTCTACTGCAGTTGTACAGGGTCTTGGTGAGACCACACCTGGAGTATTGCGTATAGTTTTGGTCTCCTAATCTGAGGAAAGACATTCTTGCCGTAGAGGGAGTACAGAGAAGGTTCACCAGACTGAGTCCTGCGATGTCAGGACTTTCATATGAAGAAAGACTGGATAGACTCGGCTTGTACTCGCTAGAATTTAGAAGACTGAGGGGGGATCTTATAGAAACTTACAAAATTCTTAAGGGGTTGGACAGGCTAGATGCAGGAAGATTGTTCCCGATGTTGGGGAAGTCCAGAACAAGGGGTCATAGTTTAAGGATAAGGGGGAAATCTTTTAGGACCGAGATGAGGAAAAGATTTTTCACACAGAGAGTGGTGAGTCTCTGGAATTCTCTGCCACAGAAGGTAGTTGAGGCCACAGTTCATTGGCTATATTTAGGAGGGAGTTAGATGTGGCCCTTGTGGCTAAAGGGATCGGGGGTATGGAGAGAAGGCAGGTACAGGATACTGAGTTGGATGATCAGCCATGATCATATCGAATGGCGGTGCAGGCTCGAAGGGCCGAATGGTCTACTCCTGCACCTATTTTCTATGTTTCTATGAACCTGGGTCTGCGGCGATGTGAGGCAGTAACTCTACCGCTGTGCCACCGTGACTGCCCCACCGTGCCGCCAGTCAGCTGGTGTTTTTAGGAGGAAGGAGGACGTTTGTTTGGAAAGCCGCTGGCCAGTGTCTCTCAGCCGCCCTGCTGGCATCAACAGCAGGACGTCTTTTACACTTTGTCAGCGGGTTATGTGTTTGACAGCCAGCCTGACGGAGTGCTCGCCGCCTGTCAAGAGTGGCTGTGGTACAATGTTTCAGCCAGGGGAACCGGGGGTGGGAGAGATCGGAGGAGGAATGGGCAAAGTCACAGGAGGGGTGGGAAACAATACCATAGATGTTGGGCTGGAGACGGATTAGGGATTGATGAATTTGGTGTCAGGATTTCCATTAGAATGTATACTTGCAGAGTCAGGAGAAAACAGCACAGCTCCTGCCTCATTTAACCAGCCTCCAAGTTGCGTTTGAGTAATGAACTGTGTTTAACACTGAATACACACCCTCTCTTTATTGTGCCTTTCCAAATAATTGTATTTATCCCTTTGACATTAACTCCAATAAACATTCTGCATCGGCAAGATGGCAATTATAGACCTGCCTGCGATCCCTGTAATTTTCAAAGATATTTTTAATTGCAGTTTAAAATTTCTGCTCAAAATACTTTGATGCGGGAGGTACCATTGTAATTCATCTCGGCAAATTCATATTTTTAGAATGCAATGAATAGCAGGCGTGATTACAAAGAAATAATTGCATGGGTGGTGTTCGGGAGGTGTTCAGGTAAAATAAACAGTCGGAGCAAAGTTGGAATCATCCGTTATCCAAATCCAACGCCGAACGAACTATTTTCGCGGGTAATTGGCTACTTCTGTTCCCCCCCCCCAGAATAAATATTTGAGTTTAAGCAAGCAATTTATTTTGTATTCATCCCTTTCCAGACATTTTTTCCCTTGGCAGTTTTACTGACAGACATCAGCTGCGGGGCTGGCTAATTCAGTTAATGTGCGCTGGTCACAATGAAAGAGTTTCTCTGCAGCTCAATCACAAAGATTACTCAAAATGAATCGACTGGCAAAGTGAGGAAGTGTAGGAAGGAACTGCAGATGCTGGTCTAAATCGACGATAGACACAAAATGCTGGAGTGACTCAGCGGGGCAGGCAGCATCCTTGGAGAGAAGGGCTGGGTGACGTTTCGGGTCGAGACACTTCTTCAGACGGGCAAAGTGAAGAAGCATAGTTTTCTTTCTTAATGTATATTGACATGACATTTTTGGAGTTCTCAGCAATTTCTTTTTATGTCATAAGTGACCGGAGTAGAATTAGGCCATTCGGCCCATCAAGTCTACTCTGCCATGGCTGATCTATCTCTCTCTCCTAACCCCATTCTCCTGCCATCTCCCCATAACCTCTGACATATGTACTAATCAAAAATCTATCTATCTCTGCCTTAAAAGTATCCACTGACTTGGCCTCTACAGCCTTCTGTGGCAAAGAATTCCACAGATTCACCACCCCCTGACTAAAGAAGTTTGGTGTTAAACATGAGATATTTGCAAAATGCGTTCAAGTACGTGGATAGGAAATGCGTAGAGGGATATGGGCCAAACGTGGGCAAAAGGGACTAGAATTGATAGGGCATCTAGTAATGGACGAGTGTGCTGAAGGGCCTGTTTCCGTGCTGTATGACTATGCTCAATGACTCTAATTTGGATTTAAGGTATACAACAAAGATTTATGCTCATGAATGCTACAAATGAAGGATCAGTGGTGAACACTGCCCGATCCATCATGGGTATTCACGTCCCCACTATCCGAGGGATCTACAAGAGTAGCTGCCTCAAAAAGCCATATCTCTACACTATTTCTATCCATGTGCCTCTCCAAATGTTCATGTTCATAAGTGATAGAAGCCGAATTAGGCTACTCGGCCCATCAAGTCTACTTTGCCATTCAACCATTTCCTTCTTAACCCCATTCTCCTGCCATCTCCCCATAACCCCTGACACCCGTACAAATCAAGGATCTATCTATCTCTGCCTTAAAAATAGCCACTGACTTGGCCTCCACAGCCGTTTGTGGCAATGAGTTCCCCCAGATTCACCACCCTCTGACTAAAGAAATTCCTCCTCATCGCCTTCCTAAAAAGAACATCCTTTAATTCTGAGACTGCGACCTCTGGCCCTTGACTCTCCCACTAGTGGAAACATCCTCTCCACATCCACTCTATCCAGGCCTTTAGGAATAAGGAGTAAGCATGGAGACGAGGAAGCACTTTTTCTCACAGAGAGTGGCGAGTCTGTGGAATTTTCTGCCTCAGAGGGCGGTGGAGGCGGGTTCTCTGGATACTTTCAAGAGAGAGCTAGATAGGGCTCTTAAAAATAGCGGAGTCAGGGGAATATGGGGAGAAGGCAGGAACGGGGTACTGATTGGGGATGATCAGCCATGATCACATTGAATGGCGGTGCTGGCTCAAAGGGCCGAATGGCCTACTCCTGCACCTATTGTCTATTGTCTATTGTCTATTGCTATGTATTTTAAATGTTGTCATAGTACATTGTTTATAGTACATACAGGGTTCCAGATCCCTGCCTGCCCTCATGCATCCTTGGCAGTACGTACCATCTGGCACTTTGAGCAGCTTGAAAAACCAAGTCAAGTTTGGACTGTAGCATGCAAGGGGACGCACACGAGCCAGGCTTTGCCGCAAGGTGACTTGCTCCGGCGAATTCCCGCCCACGATTCTACCAATGCGTGAATGTTTCCCAATAATACAACTTGGTCCATGAAGTGTTTTACAGCCCGGCTTTTATTTGCCTGTTCATGAAGACAATCTATTTGTACTCTATACCCATCATAAACCAGGGTTTAATCTAGATAAGCGTGCAATAAACTGAAAGAAGGTTGAAGATAAATTAAGCTGTACTTGCATTACAGAATGGTACTGGTGCTTCTAGTGCAGACACATTTGTTTATAGAATCTAATTCGACAGCCAAGAAATTGTGTGTGCAGTAACAGTGGCGGCAAACACTGAATATATCTACTGAAATGACAATCTATAGTTTGATTTGAGATCTTGTCCAGGGCTGTTGTTAGGGCACCATTTTGTGGTAATTTGTTGTGTGCTTTTTCACGATGTTATTTATAATGCAATTCCACACGAGGCATTTTAGAATAACACATTCTTTGCACTGGAGACGCAAGGAACTGCAGGTGCTGGCTTGCTAAAAAAAAATAACACAAAGAGCTGGATTAACTCAGCGGGTCAGGCAGCTTTTGAGCAATTAGTTATATGCTGGCTTCCTCCAAATTTTATAATTACAGAATGAAGATAATTTTCAAAACAGAAAACGTTTTTCGTTGGAAGATAGCACCTCTGGTGTTTCTGTGCTGTTTGCTGGGGACAGAGATCACTGCGGACATGCAATTGGACTTGGAGGGGGAAGAGAATATTAGTTTTGTCTAGTTAGACATAGACATAGAAAATAGGAGCAGGAGGAGGCCATTCGGCCCTTCAAGCCAGCACCACCATTCATTGTGATCATGGCTGATCGTCCCCAATCAATAACCCATGCCTGCCTTCTCCCCATATCTCTTAAATCCATCCAGTGACTTGGCCTCCACTGCCCTCTGTGGCAGGGATTTCCACAAATTCGCAATTCACAATTCTCTGGGTGAAAACGTTTTTTTCTCACCTCAGTCTTAAATGGCTTCAAGTCAAGTCAAGTGAGTTTATTGTCATGTGTCACTGATAGGACAATGAAATTCTTGCTTTGCTTCAGCACAACAGAACATAGTAGGCATTTACTACAAAACAGATCAGTGTGTCCATATACCATAATATAAGATTCAGATTCAATTTAATTTTAATTGTCATTGTCAGTGTACAGTACAGAGACAACGAAATGCATTTAGCATCTCCCTGGAAGAGCGACATAGCAACAATATATAATAATATATAAATATATACACACATGAATAAATGAATGGCTTCCCCATTATTCTAAGACTGACCACTGGCTCTGGATATAGTTTAGACCAGCTATCCCCACACCTTAACAGTAACCTGCACTCGCAAGGGACAATCTACAATTTTACCAAAGCCAATTTAGCCAACAAACCCTGTACGTCTTTGGAGCGCGGGAGGAAACCGGAGCAACCAGAGAAAACCCACGCAGGTCACGGGGAGAATGGCCAAACTCCATACAGGCAGCCCCCCGTGGTCAGGATTGAACCCGGGTCTCTGGCGCTGTGTGGTAGCAACTCTACCACTGCGCCACTGTGCCGCATTTGTAATAAACATTTAGCTTTCATGGCCTGTTTAATTTGTAATGGCATTGGGAATAATATGAAATGTGTCATACATTAAATTTCCCTTGGAGGAAACATTTGAATTTCCATGTAATTTAAATCTTTATTTTAAAACATTGCTCATCATTAATTTAAAAAAAAATCAGATCGTAAACAAAATCGTAGTTTTAGTGCATATTTTCTCTTTCTCTGCATATCCTGATATCTTCTGAGTCACATCTTTTTATTTTGTTTAACAAAGATCTGTAATACCTTAAAAAGTTCTGATGAAGGTGATCAGACCTGAAGCATTAAGTCTGTTTCCCTTTCCATAAATGCTACTTAATCTACAGAGTGTAACTTGTCCCACTTACGCAATTTTTTAGGCAACTACAGGCGACTAGCGTGTCACCACATGTTCACCGGTGGCCGCCAAGTGTAGTCTCAGTCGCACATAAAGTCGTAGTGTCTTTCTGGTTGCCGCTAAATTTTCAACATGTTGAAAATGTTTCAGTGACAGTGGGTTTGATGCCAATAAGTGAGTAAGTAAGTAAGTAACTTTATTGGCCAAGTATTCACATACAAGGAATTTGCCGTGGTGCTCTCTCTCTCTCTCTCTCTCTCTCTCTCTCTCTCTCTCTCTCTCTCTCTCTCTCTCTCTCTCTCTCTAACTAATCACAGCCCTTCGTTCACTGCCCCATATCTCCACTGAGAACCGCGCAGTTGAGCGGAGGGGAGGGAGGGTCTTTGGGGGGCAGTCGGATTCCGCCACGGCTGGTCGTGGTTTTGCCCTTTGGTTTTGCCGCTTGTTCTGAGATTCTGGAGGGCGGAGGTCCTCAGAAGAAGAGAAAAATACGCCCGCGGGCTGGATAATTTGGGGTTATGAAGCATGTCTCGCCAAAAATGTGGAGGGGCTGCAGCCCTCCCTGCCCCTCCTGGTTCCGCGGCCCATGAGATAAGATCAGTTTAGAAACATAGAAACATAGAAATTAGGTGCAGGAGTAGGCCATTCGGCCCTTCGAGCCTGCACCGCCATTCAATATGATCATGGCTGATCATCCAACTCAGTATCCCGTACCTGCCTTCTCTCCATACCCCCTGATCCCTTTAGCCACAAGGGCCACATCTAACTCCCTCTTAAATATAGCCAATGAACTGGCCTCAGCTACCCTCTGTGGCAGAGAGTTCCAGAGATTCACCACTCTCTGTGTGAAAAAGGTTCTTCTCATCTCGGTTTTAAAGGATTTCCCCCTTATCCTTAAGCTGTGACCCCTTGTCCTGGACTTCCCTAACATCGGGAACAATCTTCCTTTATCCTGGCAACATGTTCGACACAGACATTGTAGGCAGAAGGGCCTATTCTTTGTGCTGTCCTGTTCCACGTTGTGCTGCCCGACACTATTCTCAATCCGTGTTTAGAAGAATGAGGGGGAACCTCATTGAAACATTCAGAATAGTGAAAGGCTTGGATAGAGTGGATGTGGAGAGGATGTTTCCACTAGCGGGGAGAGTCTAGGACTAGAGGTCACAGCCTCAGAATTAAAGAACATACTTTCAGGAAGGAGATGGGGAGAGATTTCTTTAGTCAGAGGGTGGTGAATCTGTGGAATTCTTTGCCACAGAAGGCTGTGGAGGCCAAGTCAGCGGATATTTTCAAGGCAGGAGTGGACATGATGGGCTATTTCTGCTCCTATATCACTTCTGTCCTTATGACCATATGAGAATCTCTGGAGAACGTTGACAAAATGCTGGAATAACTTAGCGGATCAGGCAGCATCCCTGCAGAAAATTAATCGGTGATGTTTTGGGTTGAGACCCTTTTGCCTTATATCGCTGAATTACTCCAGCATTTTGTGTCTATCTTCGGTATATACCAGCATGTGCGGTTCCTTCCTAAAGCCTCTGTCCCACTTTCATGACCTAATTGGCGACCTCTGCCGAGTTTGCCCTTGACTCGTACTCACAGCATGGTCGCCACGAGGTGGTAGGAGGTCTTCGTAACTCTTCCTCATGCTCGTGAGTGATCTCCGCGTACTCGTGGCCTCAAGTAGGTCGCGTAGCTCGTAGCTAGTCGTAGTTGGTCTTAGGTGTGGAAGACTGAGGTCGAGGGGGGTCGTAGGAGGTCGTAGACATAGTCGTAGGAGGTCTTTTACTTTGGCGAGTCAACACGACCTTGACATTTTTAAAAACTCATCTAGGGTCTTATAAACTAGTGGATTAGGTCTTCCAAGTGGGACCGGCCCATAACCCTTCTCGGGAGAACATGCATCTTTGCTGTAGGAAGGAACTGCAGATGCTGGTTTACATTGAAGATAGACACAAAATGCTGGAGTAACTCAGCGGGACAGGCAGCATCTCCGAACTGAGAGTCTGAAGTCTGAAGAAGGACCTTGTCACGAAACGTCACCCATTCCTTCTACCCAGGGATGATGCCTGTCCCGATACATCTTTTTTAGTGAAACCATCACCTGCAGTTCCTTGATTCTACAATAGCCACGTTAGATACCTGTGGACTGCTATTGTTTAAATCAACGTTGAAATTGATTTATTTGAATTATTTGAAACATATAAGATTGTTAAGGGTTTGGACACGCTAGAGGCAGGAAACATGTTCCCGATGTTGGGGGAGTCCAGAACCGGGGGCCACAGTTTAAGAATAAGGAGTAAGCCATTTAGAACGGAGACGAGGAAAACACTTTTTCTCACAGAGAGTGGTGAGTGTGGAATTCTCTTCCTCAGAGGGCAGTGGAAGCAGGTTCTCTGGATGGTTTCAAGAGAGAGCTAGATAGGGCTCTTAAAGATAGCGGAGTCAGGGGATATGGGGAGAAGGAAGAAACGGGGTACTGATTGGGGATGATCAGCCATGATCACATTGAATGGCGGTGCTGGCTCGAAGGGCCAAATGGCCTACACCTGCACCTATTGTCTATTGTCTATCTTCTATAAATGTGATGTTAAGTGAGAGATAGCTCGAGTACGTCTTGGCGTCCTTTACCACGATACAGGTTAATAGCCTCTTTCTCCCTAAAATGTTCTATTTGTGCAGTGCCTTCAGAGAACGTCACCACACACCGGGCTCATTAAACAGATTAAAATGGTGATTTATTGACATTTAGTGATGGCATTTCAGCTTTTGACCTTGAAACGCATGTTCTAATCTTTGCACTCACTAAAATGTTGGACACATTTGTTGAAAGTTAAACTTTTCTTTTTCCTAATTTGCTGTCAGTGAAAAATAAAACACAAGAACACAGTCCAAGGGTTCCCAACCAGGGGGGTAAATTTCACCTACCCAGGAGGTAAATTTGTTGATTCGGGATTTATACATATTTTTTCTCATTGACTGACTGTGTTTGTTATCTGTTCATCATTAGTTGTTCATGAATAAGTGAAATAACATTGTTATGCGCCATTACAGTTCCCAGGGGTAAAGGGGACCAAAAAGGTTGGGAACCCCTGACAAAGTCAGAGTGTCATGCATGGTGAACGAGCCCTTCAGCCCAACTTGTCTGCACTAGTTCCACGTTGCCCATGTTTGGCCCATACCTCTCTAAATGGCGGATGTGCAGGAGTGGGCGCCATTTGTATGTCTTTTCACCCTTTTTAATGTCTAAAACTTTTATTTTGGAGGTCTAATCTTTCTATGTGGGGGGAGTGAACTCTATTAATCCCAGTCCTACCTGGTCGGAGATGTGGTTTTCCTCCGAATCGCATCTTCGTCCTCTCCGTGCGGCCTACCATCAAACTGGAGCGGCGTTTCCTGCCGGGACCACAGCTTCGGCGGCGGCACAGAGCTGGTTCACCAACATGGAGCGGGCGATGCCTTACCGGGTCGCCGTGCAGTATAGCGGGGACCGCCGACTCCAACACCCGAGGAGCTGCGACTGCGGGCGTACAGCCGCGGGCGGGCAGGCGGCGCTGGATTTAAAATACCGCGGAGCCTGGGATCGAGATCGCCAGAGTTGGAGCTCAAACCAGCGCGGCCTGAGGACTTCGGGCACCACAGTCTCCGAGGAGGGAGCGGCCGCTTCAGACATTTCCAAGCCGCTGAGGAGTGTTTCACCCGACGCCGGAGTCCCAGCTTTCCAGCAAGAGGGCCTGAAAACATCGGACTGGCTGCGGAGGCCACAAATAGGCCCTGACCTCGGGTGGACTATGAGGAGGAGGAGTACTGGACATTTTGGTGCCTTCCCTCACAGAGGATTCTGCTGTGGGGGGGACGTTTCATGTTGCATCCTATAGTGTACTGTGTCTTTTTTCTTTTTTCTTTTATATGGATTATGGAAATCTAATTTCTTCTCTGTAAAGCACTTTGGCTTCAACGTGATTTGATTTAAAAGTGCTATATAAATAAAAATTACTTACTTACTTACTTACTTACTTACTTACTAAACCTTTCCTATCCATGTTGTTCAGTTTGTCCTGTGCAATTGTGGTACACCAGATTGATTTGGAGGGTGGTGGACTGTAGTGTGTGGTTACTGTAATGTCTGCCGTATGATCCTGTTGTGACTACACACTCCCCAGCTTGTGCTCCTGGCCTCTAGAGTGCACTGGCATTTACACATTGATGAGATTCAAGAGAGAGCTAGATAGGGCTCTTAAAGATAGCGGAGTCAGGGGATATGGGGAAAAGGCAGGAATGGGCTACTGATTGTAGATGATCAGCCATGATCACATTGAATGGTGGTGCTGGCTCGAAGGGCCGAATGGCCTACTCCTGCACCTAGTGTCTATTGTCTATGATGAGTACAAATGTTTCAAGGTGGCAGCAGCATTTACATCACAGTTACCAACAACTCTGGGACTGAACGTACTTGAAAGTTACTCAGGCACTGTTTTTGCTAAAGGTTCTCATTGAGATGTTTTGCAGCATTAGATTACAGTAAAACTGTGATAATCTCTGATCCAAACGTTCTGGAATCAAAGTTCCTTGTTTCTACATTTGGAAATCCCAGTGCTTTGGCTTTTGGCTCATGCAGGTGATATTTCCTGTGCTCCTTTCCAACTCACAGGGTCTGGTTCCTGTTTGCCTTGCCAAATCACCAGGCCATACAGTTATAGAGTGATACAGTGTGAAAACAGGCCCTTCGGCCCAACTCGCCCACACCAGCCAACAATGTACCAGCTACACTAGTCCCACCTGCCTGCGCTTGGTACATAACCCTCCAAACCTGTCCTACCCATGTACCTGTCCAACTGTTTCTTAAACGTTGGGATGGTCCCAGCCTCAACTACCTCCTCTGGCAGCTTGTTACATACACCCACTGTGTGAAAATGTTACCCCTCGGATTCCTATTAAATCTTTTCCCCTTCACCTTTAACCTTTGTCCACTGGTCCTCGATTCACCTACTCTGGGTAAAAGACTCTGTGGATCTACCTGATCTATTCCTCTCATGATTTTGTACACCTCTATAAGATCACCCCTCATCCCCCTATGCCCCATGGAATAGAGACCCAGCCTACTCAACCTCTCCCTATAGCTCACACCCTCTAGTCCTGGCAACGTCATCGTCTGGTTTCTTCTCACCTGGCCAACTCACCAGGGCTCTGGTTCCCATTCTTCCTTCCAATCCTCGGGGAGCCCAGCTTTCCAGGATTCCTTCCGCACGCCTGGGCCTCCCAATGTTTCCGTCCAATTCCCCAGGCCCCCCACTTTCCACGCTCCCTCCCAATTCACCAGCGATCCAATTCCCGCCCTCCCATTAAACCTTAACTGGTTCACCGTGTAATGTAATACAAACACGAGTAACGTCTGAGAAAAGTGAATTAAAAATCAGATCCAATTGTCTAGTAGATTGACTAATGTAGCACCATCAACCATGTTGGGTTATTGGAGGTTGACTGTGCATTGAAATGCAACCTAATGCAACTTCCCATGATTGAATGGAGGAGGAGACTTGATGGGCCAAATGGCCTAATTCTACTCCCTGTCACTCATGACCTTATAACATTGCTGAGAACTCATAAAATGTCATGTCAATATACATTAAGAAAGTAAACCACGCCTCTTTAGTTTGCCAGTCTGAAGAATGCTCTCGACCTGAAACATTACCCATCCCTTCTCTCCAGAGATGCTGCCTGACCCGCAGAGTTACTCAAGCACTTTTGTGTCTACCTTCGGTGTAAACCATCATCTGTGGTTCCTTCCCACCTATTTCCTCTGCTTGTAGTATGAATGACTGCAATAAATCAGTAGAGCTGCATGAGTTTCTGACGGTGTCCTCCCATGCTTTGCTTTCAGTTGATGGCTGTATACACCGAGCTGCCGGACCCAAGTTGTTGTCGGCGTGCCGCCAGCTGAACGGCTGCAACACTGGCGAGGCCAAAATAACACTGGGCTACGACCTTCCGGCTAAACGTGAGTGCTCCATTTTGTCCCATTTTCAAAACGTTGTTGGCAGTGTCTTTGTTGCGGCCTTTGATGAGAAGCCACTGTCTGCTTTGTCAAAGCAGTCAGGCATTGTTACTGTGGAACTGTACATACGCTTTGAACAGAAGCTGGGCTCGTTGCCTTGAATGCACCAGCTACAATTAATTCATTCAAAACTTTCTACTCCTAACGAGGTGTAATGTTGTTTACAATGGACCGTTTTAATTTACCGTCGAATTTCCATTATTTCTTGTGAATCTTCGTTGAAGTAATCTCCATGTGATCATCTTGTTCCATTTTAGTCGAACGGCATTTAAAAATTGCCGCATTTGTTTGCAATGTAACAAAGTTGCTTTTTTTTCCCCTTTAGGCGTTGATGTAAAAGATAATATTTATCCTTCCAATGGCATTTCAATGCACGTGCCAGTATCTCAGTTGCTGCCATTAACGGTAAAACATGTTGGTCGTGCGGTGGTAACTTGTTGAACGTTTCTGGCGTATTGTGGATATGTAATTGTCACAAACCTCCACCTGCCTCTGGGGCATGATGGTGGTCTTTTACTGGAAGGAGGTGCATGCTGTACTCAAAGCTCTTCGTTGATATTGGTGAAGTTGTCTTTCCCTGGCGTCTGTTTTAAATTTATCGCCGTGATTTAAAATCTATCAGTGCAGATACAGTATCTCTGGTTCCAGGCTTCCCCGGAGCTAATACTGCATAACTGACTGGGGTAAACAGTGATTTGCCATTAATTATGATTTAAGTGGCATGTGACAGAGTTTGCCCACCCACGCGGCCTATTTGTCAGCATTCTTTCAGCACAAAGAATGAGCCCTGAATGTGAACAAACTTAACTCGTCTGAAGCTGAATTGTGCCTGAACGGAACATTGGAAAGTGTGTCAATGGCATAGTAATTTGGACTTGTCATTTCTTCTTCCAGCATGTGCCTGGGCTGCAAGGCGAACCGGAAAGTGGGTTTTAATTCAAAAGATCTCTGCGTTGGGGATGGTATTTGATAAAGCCTTGTTAGTGGAAAGACAATCACCTCCAGCTAGTTGAAGCTCGGAGGTCTCAGCTCCCTGGTCCTCTGTAACACCTACCCGGGTATGCCTACTTTGAAAGGGCAGCACGGTGGCGCAGCGGTAGAGTTGCTGCCTTGCTGCGCTAACAGCGCCAGAGACCCGGGTTCGATCTTGCGCTTGTCTCTACGTTCTCCCCGTGACCGCGTGGGCTTTCTCCGAGAACTTCGGTTTCCTCCCACATTCCAAAAATGTACATGTTAGTAGGTTAATAGACAATAGACAATAGGTGCAAGAGTAGGCCATTCGGCCCTTCGAGCCAGCACCACCATTCAATGTGATCATGGCTGATCATCCCCAATTAGTACCCCGTTCCTGCCTTCTCCCCATATCCCCTGACTCCGCTATTTTTAAGAGCCCTATCTTGCTCTCTCTTAAAAGCATCCAGAGAACCCGCCTCCACCGCTCTCTGAGGCAGAGAATTCCACTCGGTATAAATGTAAAAACTGTTCCTTGCGCAGGAAAGGGTTAATGTGCGGGGATCATTGGTCGGTGCGGGCTCGTTGCTTCGAAGGACTTGTTTCCGCGCTGAATCTCTGAACTAAAAACTAAACTGTTGTTCTCCTCTCTCTGTCGGGAGTTTTGTGAGACCCTCTCTCACTGCTCCCCCTCTGTGATTCCTGCTGCCCTCCACTTCTACCACCATGTTTTGAGCGGGACTACCATATGCCAAGCAAACCCCCTCCCCCCCCCCCACCTTCACCTATATCCACCCATCACTCGCCAGGATTTGCCCCGCCCCCTTTCAGCTTTCTCTCACCACCCCACCCCCCACTACAAGCAGTCTGAAGAAAGGTCCTGACCCGAAATGTTGCCAAGTTGGAAAGGGCGCAGGGAAGATTTACGAGGATGTTGCCAGGACTCGAGGGCCTGACCTACAGGGAGAGGTTGAGCAGGCTAGGACTCTATCACTTGGAACGCAGGAGGATGAGGGGTGATCTTATAAAGGTGTACAAAATCGTGGGAGATATAGATCGGACAGAGTCTCTTGCCCAGAGTTGGGGATTCGAGAACCAGAGGACATAGATTTAAGGTGAGTGGTGGATAGAATTAATAGGATCTGAGGGGTAACTTCTTTACACAAAAGGTGATGGGTGTATGGATCGAGCTGCTGGAGGAGGTAGTTGAGGCATGTAGTATCGCAATGTTTGAGAAACTTTTAGACGGGCACATTGGTAGGATAGGTTTCAAGGGATATAGGCCAAATTCAGGCAGGTGGGAATAGTGTATATGGGACATGTTGGTCGTTGTGGGCAAGTTGGGCTGAAGGGCCTGTTTCTATGCTGTATGTCTTTATGAATCTATGAGATGTCACCTATTCATGTCTCGAATAGATGCTGTCTGACCCACTGAATTACTCCAGCACTTTGTGTCTTGTTTCTTAAACTAGCATCTACTTTTTCATCTCGACGCCACTTTCAGCCGTGCTTTCAGCGGCCTAGCTCCAAAGTAGAAGAATATTCTCCCTTAAAGACACCATTCCCCCTGATGTTTACTCTCTTAAGATGCTCAGTGAAATGATTCTTTGTTAGATATTTATTTGACAATACTCATGAAGTAACTTCTGATGTTTTGCCACATTGAAGACACGATTAAAATGCAAGAAGTTGTTGCCTATAATTAGATCGCTCATTATCATTAGCGCAGTTCAAGACAATTTACAGTCATTAGATAAAATAATGATATTCTTTGCCAGATCCAGTCTCTGAACAGAGATGGGGGTGTCTTTTTTCAATACATGAACGATAATAAGTCAAACGTATGAATGAACATTTGAATTGGGAGCAGGAATAGGCCCCTCAAACCTTTTCCGCCATTCAATAAGATCATGGCTGATATGATTGTAACGTCAACTCTGCTCTGTAAACACGATAAAATAGGCATAGCTTTGTGAAAGGGAGGGCTTGCCTGACAAAAAATTGCTGGGATTCTTTGAAGAAGTAAATAGCAGGACAGACAAAGGAGAGTCAGTAGATGTTGTATACCTAGATTTTCAGAATGCCTTTAATAAGTTGCCACACGTGAGGCTGCTAAGGAAGATGAAAGCCCACAGTATCAAAGGGCAGATACTAACCAGCATGGATAGCAGGTTGGCTGGATGGCAAAAGGCAAACGTGGCAATAAAGGGGGCTTTTTCCAGTTGGCTGCCAGTGACTAGCGGAGTTCCACAGGGCTCGGTGTTGGGGCCGCTGCTCTTCATGTTGTATATTAATGATTTGGACGAGGGGATTGAAGGCTTTGTGGACAGGTTTGCGGATGATACGAAAATAGGCGGAGGGGCAGGTAGAGTAGAGAATGCAGGGACTCTGCAGAAGGTCTTGGACAGGTTGGGTGAGTGGGCAGAGAAGTGGCAGATGGAATATAGTGTAGCAAAGTGTGGAGTCGTGCATTTTGGTAGTAGGAATAAATGCGTAGACTATTTTATAAATGGGGAGAGAATCCAGAAAGCGGAGGTACAAAGGGACTTGGGAGTGCTGGTGCAGGATTCCCAAAAAGTTAATCTGCAAATCGAATTGATAGTAAAGAAAGCAAACGCAATGCTAGCATTTATTTCAAGAGGGCTTGTATGCAAAAACAGGGATGTAATGCTGAGGCTCTATAAGGCGCTGGTCTGGCCGAATTTGGAGCATTGTGAGTTTAGATGAATGAAGGGGGGGGGGACCTCATTGAAACGTATGGAATAGAGAAAAGGCTTGGATAGAGTGGATGTGGAGAGGATGTTTCCACCTGTGGGAAAATCTAGGACCAGAGGTCATGGTATCAGTATTAAAGGACGTTCTTTTAAGAAGGAAATTACCAGGACGGTCATTTAAGAAGGAAAGGAATTTCTTTAGCCAGAGGTTGGTGAATCTGTGGAATCCTTTGTCACAGAAGGCTGTGGAGGCCAAGTCAGTGGATATATTTAAGGCAGAGATAGATAGATTATTGATTAGTACGGGAGTCAGAGGTTATGTGGAGAAAGCAGGAGAATGGGGTTAGGAGGGAGAGATATAGCAGATCAACAATGATTGAATAGCGGAGTAGACTTGATGGGACGAATGGCCTAATTTTACTCCTATCTCTTATGATCTTATGATCTAAACCTGCCCCTGTTTAGTAAGACGCTTGAGTACAATTTCCAAACCCTATGCCTTCTTCTCAGTGGTTCAATGGCTCTATATTATCACATGCACGAAGGTGCAGTGAAATTATTTTTTTGCATACAGTTCAGTAATTTATTGCCATGCATAAGATCAATCCCAGATGAAGTACAAATGAGAAATAGCTCACTGAGGCTATGTACAAAAGTCGCCAAGCTTTCGTGCCATTTTCAAAGTCCAAGCTGCAGCTGGCCGTGACGGGGCCGTTGTCCTGGCAAGATTGCAGGGTCGTCCAAGCGAGACTGTAGTTGTCCTCCACCGTCCCGTGCCACTGCAGGCCGGCCGCGTCCGGGCCCGCCGCTCGGTGCTCTGGAGCGGTGCCCGATCCAGGCGAGCCCCAGGCTGCAGCAGGGCCTCCAGCAGTCGCCTCCGTCCGCATCGTTCAGCGAACCGTCGACCCTCTCCTCGCCCGGCCAATGGCCTTCAGCCTTTGTCGCCTCCCGCAGCCGACCTTGAGGTGGCGGAAGTCAATAGACAATAGACAATAGGTGCAGGTGTAGGCCATTCGGCCCTTTGAGCCAGCACCGCCATTCAATGTGATCATGGCTGATCATCCCCAATCAGTACCCCGTTCCTGCCTTCTCCCCATATCCCCTGACTCCGCTATCTTTAAGAGCCCTATTGAGCTCTCTCTTGAAAGTATCCAGAGAACCGGCCTCCACCGCCCTCTGAGGCGGAAAATTCCACAGACTCACCACTCTCTGTGAGAAAAAGTGTTTCCTCGTCTCCGTTCTAAATGGCTTACTCCATATTCTTAAACTGTGGCCCCTGGTTCTGGAGGTCCCGGTTTCGCTTACCGACCCTCTGTTCTTGCGTCCAGCGCCATCTCGACTCCCTCCGTGCTCCTCTCCAGTCCTCGGGATCGAGCAGGGTCCGAGCTCAGCGGCTTCCGGCGGGTTTCGCGGTTCCGCGGCGGGAGGGCCAGGCTTGCCACAGGGTGCACGACAGCTGCTGCACGACTGTATTCTGCCGCGCGGCACGACGGGTCTTCCCGATTGAAGGAGTGTAATAGCCCTGTCCTACTGTACGAGTTCATTCCAAGAGCTCTCCCGAGTTTGCCCTGATTCGAACTCGGAGATTTACGGTAATGGCCGCTCGTCGGTACTCGGGGCTCTCGTGGACATGTTGAAAAATCTTCACGAGTCTTCCCGTGCTTACCTGCCATTAGCGAGTCTTCCCGAGTACCTGCCGTTAGCGTTACGAGCCGCTAAGAGACATCCCCGAGCTCCGACGTACCCGCGATGTTCATTCTCCGTGCTTACCACGAGTTTGATTTTTTTAACACTTGGGAGAGCTGTTGGAACGAATTCGTACCGTGGGACAGGGCTATAAGGAGAGCGTGGCCGGGGTGGTGTGGGTCCTTGATGAGGCAAAGTCTCCTGTTGATCCCTTCGATGGTGGCGAGGCCAGAACCCGAGGCAGTGTCCTCCACTTTTATCAGTCTCCTTCATTCCTGCGCATTCGAGCTGCTGAACCTGGCTGTGATCCAACCAGTCAATATGCTCTCTGCCGTACACCTGTAGACGTTCAAGAGCGTGTTCATCAACATTCTCCCACCACAGTGGAGACATTGATGGGTTTTCTCTGCGATGGCATCGATGTTAATGAGGGTGTTTTTCCTCTTTGAGTTGCAATGGGATGACCTGTTGGACTGAGTGTCAGATATAACTCAGAACAAACTTCGATTGTTATTTTTAGTTGTCAGATAACATTGTTGCCATCAAGCAGAGAATATGGTTTTTCTCATTTTTGCCAAAGGCAATGTCAGGATTTTTTTTGCTCGTGAGCTAATTATTTTACATGGTGATTCTCTTGTGCTAGCCTTACTCTCCACACCCCGAACCTTTTGTTGTTACAAAGGAAAACGGTGTTGCAAAGGTCTGGGGAATGTGAAGTGTCGGATTAGTTTAGTTTAGTCGAGCGATACAGCGCGGAAACAGGACCTTCGGCCCACCGAGTCCGCGCCGACTAGCAATCCCCGCACACCGACACTATCCTGAACAATTTACAGTGTATTTTACCGAAGCCAATGAGCCTACAACCCTCTGTACTTCATCGGAGTTTGGGCGGCAACCGAAGCATTCGGGGAAAACCCACGCGGTCACGGGGAGAACGTACAAACTCCATACAGACAGCACCCGTAGTCAGGATCGAACCCAAGACTCCGGTGCTGTGAGGCAGCAACTCTACCGCTGCGCTACTGTGCCCCGTTAGAGGGAGGATAGTAGAAGGGGGAGAGGAGGGGAGAAGCAGGTGGGGGGGGGGGGGGGGGGGGGGGGGGGGGGGCAGAGGGGAGGAGAGGTGGAATGAGAGGTTGCTGTTGGACCCTGAAGCTAATACAGGGTGTGTATTAGACTTAATTGGACTCGTATATCATACGATATCAGAGTGCGTTTTGAACTTGAAACAAGTGCCTACATAAAAAAGGAAGCGCCTCAAGGGCCTGTCCCACTTGCCGTTTTTTTTCGGCGACTGCCGATATCATTGACTGACGTATCAGGTCACCGAAAAATTAGCGGCGTGACGCGGCGTGATGACGTATTGATGCGCGCCGTTCTTTTTCAAGTGTCGCAACATTTTTTTTTGTCGCCGCTGGATTTTGAAATGTTCAAAATCTTTTGGCGACACTGATATGACGCCAGCAGTCGCCGAAAAAATCGCCAAGTGGGACAGGCCCTTCAGCCATGCTGGCAGGTCAAGTGGGATTGTTCCCCCTTCAATTAGGTCTCCAATTATTTGTCACAATGGAGCTGGGTGTCACATGAGACGGCACATTGTAAAGCACTCTGGCCAACGAGAGTTGTTTTTTAAATATGCCATATAAATAAAAGTGACTTGACTTGACTTGATTACTAATTTGTGTGCATTAAAGAGACCGTCAGCATGCATTCTTAACGATGTTGGCACATTTTTTGACATCCAAGACCGTTTCCCCCCCCCCCCCCCCTTTTGTAAAGTATCTGGCTCAAACAATATTCGGGCAATACTTCCTTGTTGAAAGGTGAAATCCTGCTTCAAAATATGTGATTGGGCTTGGTTTACTTTCCAGAGTCAGAGCTGATCAAAATAATGTGCAAGAAGTTACTAAAATTGACGTTTTCATTGGCGTTTCGCGAAAACATTTTTACGGCAGGAATGTGAATTGTTTTTTCTGCAACAATAAATTGATTCCCAAGGTTGTGATCCTGTGGTGATAGCAAAATAATTCTTGGATTTTATTCTTTCTCTGTCTCATTACACTTCCAGGTGGGGTTCTACTCCGGTTTAATTTGAGTTTTGAAGCATAAAAACGTTTCTAACTTCGCGATTCCAAGTGTTGTCAGAAGCCGCATTCTGGGCCAGCTGGAATTTGAAATTTGACTCTGCAATCGTTACCATGCACCGTTTTTTGTTTCCTTCCAAAACCTCTGTTATTTAAATAGCTCCGTTTATAAGGAGCGCGTTGTGTGCCATCAATAACCCTGCCGTAAATCAACGGCAACAATCCAGGTTAACATTTACGTCTGCAAACTCCTACTAAAGATTTTCTCAGTGAACACAGAGGACAGTTCAGTACAGGAAAAGGACCTTCGGCCCACAATGTCCGTTCTTAGTTTAGTCTAGCTTATTGAACGTGATGCCTACCACAACCAGAGAGCAGTCCTGAACTACCATCTCCCTCATTGGTGACCCTTAGGGTTCAGGACTGCTCTCTGGTTGTGGTAGGCATCAGTCTGAAGAAGGGTCTCGACCCGAAACGTCACCCGTTCCTTCGCTCCATAGATGCTGCCACACCTGCTGAGTTTCTCCAGCTTTTTGTCTACCTTCGATTATTCCAGCATCTGCTGTTCTTTCTTAAACACTTGGACTATCCTCGATCGGACTTTGGTGGCTTTACCTTGCACCAAACGTTATTCCCTTATCATGTAAATGGCCTGATTGTAATCATGTATTGTCTTTCCACTGACTGAACAAAGGGGAGGTCATTTAAGGTCATCTTAGAATAAAGGGGAGGTCATTTAAGACTGAGGTGAGAAAAAAACTTTTTCACCCAGAGAGTTGTGAATGTATGGAATTTATGAAATTCCCTGCTACAGAGGGCAGTGGAGGCCAAGTCACTGGATGGATTTAAGAGAGAGTTAGATAGAGCTCTAGGGGCTAGTGTAGTCAAGGGATATGGGGAGAGGGCAGGCATGGGTTATTGATAGGGGACGATCAGCCATGATCACAATGAATAGCGGTGCTGGATCGAAGGGCCGAATGGCTTCCTCCTGCACCTATTTTCTACGTTTCTATGTTTCTATGACTGCAACGAAAGCTTTTCACTGTACCTCGGTACACTTGACAATAGACTAAACTAAATAAGTAAATAACGAAGGTTAAACAAATCCTCTGCCAACATATGACCCATAGCACTCAATTTGCTGCATATCCATGTGTCTATATAGCATCACATTGATATGTGCCTTCATCACATCTATGCATATAATTTTCACAACGAATGGTCTCTTAAATGGAAATGGGGGTCTTTGTAGACCCTTTGATACACATTTTGTGCATGTTTTAATTCCTAGTAATAGCCGTCATATAAAAAGCACTCTCTTTGCACTCAAAATGGTGCCCAAAATAAAAATCTATAAAATGTCTCCTATATTCATTACAATGGCGATAGGACAATTTAACATTAATTACATTAAAAAAATAATCCAAACAAAAATCTTCAACAAATTAAACTGTGATTGGTGGACAAGGTAGGTTCCGGCACAAAGTGTCTGTCTATACATCGTAAAATTATGTGAGTACAAGTTAGTTCCTTTTTTTCTTCATTTGTTTTATTGTGTGCCTACCTAATATCTCACTGCTTGAACTGTTGAGAATAGTTTATTCTGAAGCCAAGGAAAAATGCAAAACCGATCGTTTTATAATAAAGCATTTGTACACGGGAATTTTTAGAATGAGATTGATTCGGTTAAATGGTAAATATGGTCAAATGATCATGTTCATAAGTAATAGGAGCAGAATTGGGCCATTCGGCCCATCGAGTCTACTCCGCCATTCAATCATGGCTGATCTATCTCTCCCTCCTAACCCCATTCTCCTGCCTTCTTCCCATAACCCCTGACACCCGTACTAATCAAAAATCTATCCATCTCTGCTTTAAAAATGTCCACTGACGTGGCCTCCACAGCCTTCTGTGGCAAAGAATTCCACAGATTCACCACCCTCTGACTAAAGAAATTCCTTCTAATCTCCTACCGAAAAGAATGTCCTTGCCTCTAGTCCTAGAATCGCCCACTAGGCTAGGAGAGCAAAGGCAGAAGAAGGTAAATGGTCTCAAAATATTTTGAAAAAAGTAATCAAATCTCTGAAAAAGAAGGGCAGAATGAGTCTGATTTTGACATTTTTCATTTAAGTTTATTACTGTTACTGTCATGTTTCTACTATCTATACCCCTCTGTTTTTTTTCTCTGTGAAGGGCATCAGTGATCCTGCTGTGGTCATTGCAGGTATGTAGTTGTGCAGTCAAGAGCCAAGTCAAGAGTCAAGAGAGTTTTATAGTCATGTGTCCCAGATAGGACAATGAAATTCTTGCTTGCTGCAGCGTAACAGAATATGTAAACATAATACAGAACGGGAGATAAACGTTCAGTGTGTCTATAGACCATAGACCCATGTCCATCATTGCTGAGCCTAGATTTAGTCTGAGGAAGGGTCTCGACCCGAAACTTAACCTATTCCTTTTCCCCAGAGATGCTGTGTGACCCGCTGAGTAACCATCTTTAGTCATTAGTCACTCATTGTCACGTGTACAGAGGTACAGTGGAAGGTTTTTGCTGCGTGCTAACCAGCCAGCGGATAGACAATGCATGATTACATCCGAGCCGTTCACAGTGTACATGATAACGGAATAATGTTTAATGCAAGATACAGCCAGTAAAGCCTGATCTTAAATAGTCCGAGGGTCTCCAAATGAGGAAGATAGCAGTTCTCCACTCTCTAGTCATGGTAGGATGGTTCAGTTGTCTTGATAACAGCTGGGACGAAACTGTCCCTGAATCTGGAGGTGTGCGTTTTCACACTTCTGTACCTTTTACCCGATGGGAGAGGCGAGAAGAGGGAGTGGCCAGGGTCCAACATCCTTGATTATGCTGGTTACACAAAAAAAGCTGGAGAAACTCAGCGGGTGCAGCAGCATCTATGGAGCGAAGGAAATAGGCAACGTTTCGGGCCGAAACCCTTCTTCAGACTGATCGGGGGCGGGGGTGGGTGGGGACAAGAAAGGGAAAAGGAGGAGGAGCCCGAAGGCTGGGGGATGGGAGGAGACAGCAGGGGGGCTGAGGAAGGGGAGGAGACAGCAAGGACTAACAAAATTGGGAGAATTCGATGTTCATGCCCCCGGGGTGCAGACTCCCCAAACGGAATATGAGGTGCTGTTCCTCCAATTTCCGGTGCTGCTCGCTGTGGCCATGGAGGAGACCCAGGACAGAGAGGTCGGAGACGGAGTGGGAGGGGGAGTTGAAGTGCTGAGCCACCGGGAGGTCAGCTTGGTTATTGCGGACCGAGCGGAGGTGTTCGGCGAAACGATCGCCTTGATTATGCTGCTGGCCTTGCCGAGGCAGTGTAAGGTGTAAATGTAGCCAATGGAAGGAAGGTAGACACACAATGCTGGAGTAACTCAGCGGTTGAGGCAGCATCTCTGGAGAGAAGGAATGGGCGACGTTTTGGGTCAAGACCCTTCTTCAGACTGATGCCAGGGGAGGGGGCGGGATAAAGAGAGAATGTAGGCAGATACAGTAAGACTGGTGGGAGAACTGGGAAGGGGGAGGGGATGGAGGGAGAGGGAAAGCAAGGGTTATCTGAAGTTAGAGAAGTCAATGTTCATACCGCTGGGGTGTAAGCAGCCCAAGCGGAATATGAGGTGCTGTTCCCCCAATTTGTGCTGGGCCTCACTCTGAAGGGAGGTTGGTTTGTGTGATGGTCTGGGCTGCCTCCTTCTTTGAAATTCCAGGATTAGGTTTATTAATGTCACGAGGTCTGAGATACAGGGAAAAGCTTTGTTTTGCATGCGATCCAAACAGATCCGATAATACCTACACATAAATGCAATCATCTTTCTGTGTCGAAACTTCATTCGGGGAGTCAGTGATTTGGTGTCATAAGGATATAATGTCTGCCTTAACCTACCTGATCTCCCAGTTGCTCGGCATTTTAACTCCCCCTCCCATTCCTGCACCGACCTTTCTGTCCTGGGCCTCCTCCGTTGTCAGAGTGAGGCCCAGCCCTAATTGGAGGAACAGCACCTCATATTTCACTTGGGCAGCTGTAATTAAGACGGCTAAAGCACAGTGTACGGTAAGTCCTTTAAAAGAGGGGGAGAGAAGGGGGTAGGGGGAGAAGGGGGTAGAAGGAGTGGAGACAACTTTTAAGAAGCCAGGCAACTTTTAAGAAGCCAGAGATACACGACTGTGAAGCTCGGCGGACATTTAACATTACCGGTCGGTTATCCTCGGTTCTGAAAACGACTGCTTACGTTTTTTTTTCCCACTGAGCCGAAGAAATTCACCGGTCAGCATCAGCTACAACCCACGGGAACCTTCGACCTCCCGGTAACCCACTAGGACCTCCTGGCGACCCACCTATGGCACGTGAATTCTCGCTACTCTCCATGGCGGCTTTGTTACGGTCGCCGCCAATTTCTCAACGTTGAAAAATTCGCGGCGACCATAATGAGGCCGCGACTAGTTGCGAGAATGCGGGAACTCTTCACGACCATGAATCTTATAGAAACTTACAAATTTCTTAAGGGGTTGGACAGGCTAGATGCAGGAAGATTGTTCCCGATGTTGGGGAAGTCCAGAACAAGGGGTCACACAGTTTAAGGAGAAGGGGGAAATCTTTTAGGACCGAGATGAGAAAAACATTTTTCACACAGAGAGTGGTGAATCTGTGGAATTCTCTGCCACAGAAGGTAGTTGAGGCCACAGTTCATTGGCTATGTTTAAGAGTTAGATGTGGCCCTTGTGGCTAAATGGATCAGGGGGTATGGAGAGAAGGCAGGGATGGGATACTGAGTTGGATGATCAGCCATGATCATATTGAATGGCGGTGCAGGCTCGAAGGGCCGAATGGCCTACTCCTGCACCTATTGTCTATGTCTATGTTGCTATGAAGGCGACTCCCCGGCAACTACCCGTGAACATGTGGCGACCGCATAGTCTCCTGCAGTCGTCTAAAAGGTCGCCTAAGTGGGACAGGCCCATTACGCTTCCATATCTCCAGATTCCCTCTCCCTTGACTATACCAGCATCTGCGGTTCCTCCCTACACATTTTACTGCTGATTAGATGCGGCTGCTGATATATTTGGGGCATTAAAAACCATTAAGGCGGAGGATAATTATCCACAATATTTGTCTGTAATTTGATTTTTGCAGCAACAGCCACCAAGATCTGCTTAGCTTCTGCAGCTCCAGAACAGATCTCTAATTTAAACTAATGTTTACACAAAAGATTAAATTGAATAATGCATGTGTTCATTTTCTATTTTCGAGGAGTGCAGAGCACAGTGCATGCCAGCAATTCATTATTGGTCATTTGTCAAAGGACATTTGAAATTAAGCACAAGAGCATTGCAGCAGTAACAACTTGCATACATATTGTATGCTTAACATTGCATTACATCTGAAAGTGGGCAGGTGCTGTAGACCGCACCCACCATCTCAGGCAGATGGGGCTCGTCAGCCTGGGAAGGCAGTCCATCTAAGAGAGGGAAAACTCCGATTTAAAACCTCCACTGCCATGTGGCCATATCCAGTCATGGAAAAGGCTCCAGGAGTAAACCTGAAGAAAATCCGGAGTCGGAGCTCCCTAAGGCAGTTCGTCGTTGTCTACAACCTCGCTCTGGCAGCTCCTGCGACGGCCCTGCTGTTCCTTTGGATCGATCAGCGACGTGGAGAGCGGGGGACGTGCTGCATGGGCAACAGCCTGTCCTCCATGTGACATTGCCCAGGCTTGCATCTGACCACACATCACCTGCAAACTAGGATGCATCACCCATGGTCAGCCATGACCGAAGGGGAGCCTACTTCATCCGAAAATGCTCTTACAAGATCATTACGAAGGAACATTTGACAACAGAGCACATAAGAAATAAGGCGGCACAGAGTCATACAGCATGAATACAGGCCCTCCCTTCTGCCCAATGTATGACCTCAAGGAGGAACACAAAGTTCTGGCGTAACTCAGCAGGTCAGGCAGCATCTATGGAGAACACAGACAGGCAAAGTGTCGGGTCGGGATCCTCCACGCACACTAACACTATCCTACACACGCCAGGGACAAGTTACAATTTACAGAAGCCAATTAGCCTGCAAACCTGTACGTCTTTGGAGTGTGGGTGGAATGCGGAGATCCTGGAGAAAACCCACGCAGGTCACGGGGAGAACGTACAAACTCCGTACAGACAGCACCCGCAGTCAGGATCCAACCTGGGTCTCTGGCGCTGTGAGGCAGCAACTCTACCGCTGCCCCATTGTGCTGCCACTAAAAGGATGAAAACTGGAAGACCTTTAACCCTGTCCCATATCTATTATTTGACAAATATATATATATACATACTATTAGATCTGAAAATATTCTTCCTTAATAAGCAGACTCTTGGAAAAAGACACAAAGTTCTGGAGTAACTCAGCAGGTCAGGCAGTATCTCTGGAGAATTGAATGGAAGGCGTTATTGTCACATGTGAGTAGGCACCGTGAGATTCTTTGCGTGCATACCCAATGTATACAGATGGGCATGTGGGTACGTGACATTTCTTGTTGGAACCCTTCTTCAGACTCTTTGTCCCAACCCGAAACGTCACCTATCCATGGTCTCCAGAGATGCTGCCTGACCCGCTGAGTTACTCCAGGACCTTTCTCGTGAGTTAGATCTTGGCAGCTAACGGCATGGTCACTAAATGTGAAGCCATTACATTGGAGGGCCACAAATGCACATCAGACTCCTTTCTTCAGAGTCGGGAGATAGAGCCAAGAGCTTTTTTATCGTCATATGAAAAGAAACAATTAAATTCGTACCTGCAGTAGCAGCTTAAGAGGTTTATAAACACGGTATGCGACAGATAATATGATAACTCGACAAGAAAAGTTCAATCTACAAATAAAAATAATATAGTGCAAAAGTAAAACAAAGCCCAAAGTCGCGAGTGCAGTCGGGCAGGTTGTCATTTGGAGTTTAGTTGGAGTTCGTAGTGTTCTTTTTTAAAAATATTTTATTTATTAGACGTAATGTACATTACAGTGACCTAAGCCAAAAATAACACAATACATTTCCTGCACCCCTTCTTATTTTAAACTTTAAAAAGAAGGAACGTAGAGAGAGTTAGATAGGATAGTAAGTGCGTGAAAGAGTGATCAAGAGAGACCCGTAGAAACGTAAAACACCGAAAAGAGATAGATAAAAAGAGATAAATGGTGCACTGACTGGTGCACTGACTGGCTGACATTTTTAAATTTCGTTGTACATGGTTCATGTTACAATGACAATAAAGAAACTATTCTATTCTATAAAAAGAGAACCAAAGAAAAAGGAAAGAGAAAAATAGAGAACAGAAGATATAAGAAAGTAAAATAAGATAAAAGGGATATACCTACCTCGTATCTTTCCACACCCCTCACCAGGTCCTGAAACCATTTATTTTCAAAGTTATGTTGCACCGGAGTTCGTAGTGTTCAATATCCTGATGGCTGTCGGGAAGAAGCTGTTCCTGAACCTGGACGTCACCGTTTTCGGACTCCTATAAATTCTTCCTGGAGCCAGGAATGAGGTGAGTGTGTGGCCAGGGTCTTGTGACCCCTTGTTGATGCTGGCTGCCTTTTTGAGACAGTGCCTCTTGTAGATCCACTATAGATAGTGGGAGTTCAGCACCTGTGATGCATCAAGAAGTCTGAAGAATGGCCTCGACCCGAAACGTCACCCATTCCTTCCCCCTAGAGATGCTGCCTGAGTGACTCCAGCTTTTTGTGTCTATCTTCGGTTTAAACCAGCATCTGCAGTTCCTTCCTACACATGGACCAGGTAGTGTTCACTGCATTTTATAATCTCCTTTGTCCCTGGGTGTTTGAGTTGCCCAGCAAAGATTCATTTGGAAACTGCAGATTTTTTTTCCCAGTCTTTAGGGGCCTGTCCCACTTTGGCGATTTTATAGGCGACTACAGGCGACTAGGCTGTTGCCACATGGTCGCCGGGGTATCGCCCGTACGGTCGTGAGTCGTCTCCTCAGTCGCCCAACGAGTCGTGACGTCTTTCTGGTCGCCGCTGCATTTTCAACGTTGAAAATTTTTCGGCGACAGTGGGTTTGACGCCAATGAGCGTAGCTTGACGTAGGCGCTGTCGTAGGTTGTCGCCAGGTTAACGTAGATTGGCGCCAGGTGACGTAGGTTGTCGGCGGTACTGACTTCGGTGAATTCCAGTGCCGTATTCACCGGCAGTCGCCTAAAAAAATCGCCTCAGTGGGACAGGCCCATTAGTCCAGTCAATAAACAATAGACAATAGACAATAGGTGCAGGAGTTGGCCATTCGGCCCTTCGAGCCAGCACCGCCATTCAATGTGATCATGTCTGATCATCCCCAATCAGTACCCCGTTCCTGCCTTCTCCCCATATCCCCTGACTCCGCTATTTTTAAATCTAGCTCTCTCTTGAAAGCATCCAGAGAACCGGCCTCCACCGCCCTCTGAGGCAGAGAATTCCACAGGTCGCTGGATATTCAGCGACCTGCTACGACAATGACAGTCGCCTAAAAATCGCCTAAGTGGGACAGGCCCATTACCATTGTTTTTTGTTCCTTAGTCGGTAGGTATATCCATTGAGTGTTTAAGAAGGAACTGCATACGCTGGAAAATCGAAGGTACACAAAAATGCTGGAGAAACTCAGCGGGTGCAGCATGGCCACAGCGAGCAGCACCGGAAATTGGAGGAACAGCACCTCATATTCCGTTTGGGGAGTCTGCACCCCGGGGGCATGAACCTCGAATTCTCCCAATTCTGTTAGTCCTTGCTGTCTCCTCCCCTTCCTCAGCTCCCCTGCTGTCTCCTCCCACCCTCCAGCCTTCTGGCTACTCCTCCTTTTCCCTTTCTTGTCCCCACCCACCCCCACCCCCGATCAGTCTGAAGAAGGGTTTCGGCCCGAAACGTTGCCTATTTCCTTCGCTCCATAGATGCTGCTGCACCCGCTGAGTTTCTCCAGCTTTTCTGTGTAACCTTCGATTCTCCAGCATCTGCAGTTCCCTCTTAAACACTGGGTGCAGCAGCATCTATGGACCGAAGGAAATATCCATTGAGTGCCACAGGCACTAAAAGAGCCACTGTGCGACTGATTAGCACGGGCTTGATTGTTTTGCAAGGGTTTTTCATTCACTGCAAATGGTTAGAGAGAGGTGAGTTGCATGTTGATCTGCACATAATGCTGGCCATTAATCAACAGAGCTTCACGGTTGAGAGTAACGCAGGGATTAAGGATAGTTTTGCTTCCAAACATTTATTATCGCGGTGGTAATGAGGTGACGTGCCCACCTGAGCGAAACTTTCCGCCGCCTTCCAAATGGGTCCCATAAATCAGAAATCTGGTTGATAACTCCGCAAGGTGAACACACGGGCATGGAGCTAGGACGGCCGACATCGAGGGGAATTCAACAACATGGGACTCCTGGCACAAAGAGATAGTTTTATTTTAAAATTAAATCATTTATTTATTGGGGAGGAAGGAACCAAAGATCGACGCAAACGAATAGACTGGATAGACTTGGTTTATACTCTCTAGAATTTAGGAGATTGAGAGGGGATCTTATAGAAACTTACAAAATTCTTAAGGGGTTGGACAGGCTAGATGGAGGAAGATTGTTCCCGATGTTGGGGAAGTCCAGGACAAGGGGTCACAGCTTAAGGATAAGGGGGAAATCCTTTAAAACCGAGATGAGAAGAACTTTTTTCACACAGAGAGTGGTGAATCTCTGGAACTCTCTGCCACAGAGGGTAGTTGAGGCCAGTTCATTGGCTATATTTAAGAGGGAGTTAGATGTGGCCCTTGTGGCTAAGGGGATCGGGGTATGGAGAGAAGGCAGGTACGGGATACTGAGTTGGATGATCAGCCATGATCATATTGAATGGCGGTGCAGGCTCGAAGGGCCGAATGGCCTACTCCTGCACCTAATTTCTATGTTTCTATGTTTCTATGAATGAGGAAGGAAAAGAATAAGAATAAGGCGGAAGCCATTTAGAACGGAGACGAGGAAACACTTTTTCTCACAGAGTGGTGAGTGTGGAATTCTCTGCCGCGGAGGGCAGTGGAGGCAGGTTCTCTGGATGCTTTCAAGAGAGAGCTAGATAGGGCTCTTAAAGATAGAGGAGTCAGGGGATATGGGGAGAAGGCAGGAACGGGGTACTGATTGGGGATGATCAGCCATGATCACATTGAATGGAGGTGCAGGCTCGAAAGGCCGAATGGCCTACTCCTGCACCTATTGTCTATTGTCTGAAAATGCTGGAGTAACTCAGCGGGACAGGCAGCATCTCTGAAGAGAAGGAACGGGAGACGTATCGGGTCGAGAACCGTCTTTAGTTTGTAATAAGCATCTTATTGCTTGGGCTAAGATTTTTTTCATAACGCCAACCACTTATAACACAGCAAAATGTCCCAAGGTGCTTCATGAAAGTGTAAGCATACAAAATTCAACATTGATTTATGGGTAGAACGTAAATTTTGACAGAGCTACTTTTAAGGAACATTGTAAAAGAGGGAAGGGAGATAAGTCCATAAGTGTAGGAAAGAACTGCAGATGATGGTTTAAATCGAAGATAGACGCAAAATGCTGGAGTAACTCAGCGGGACAGGCAGCACCCCTGGAGAGAAGTTGAGGAAGGGTCTCGACCCGAAACGTCACACATTCCATCTCTCCACAGATGCTGCTTGTCCCGCTGAGTCACTCCAGCTTTTTGTGTCTATAAATCGTAGAGCAGGATTAGACCATTCGGGCCATGGAGTCTAATCCACCATTCCATCCTGGTTGATACAAGCTCATTGGGAGGGGACAGTCTGAAGAAGGGTCCCGACCCGAAAGGCCATCTCTCCACGTTCCCCTGAGAGCACGTTTCAGCAGTAGATGAGCTGAGGCAGGGTTGGAAGGACACAGTATTATGGAGACCAAATGTTACAGACCAAATGAGGAAATCTGTCTCTCTCTGCTGTTAGACAGTTTCTTTGGCGGCGTTGTGAAGTTGGATGCAAGTAAATTGGTGTTTGTTGCAATGACCAAAACCAATTGTCTTAATTTGAGCAAGATTTAAATGAAGGTAAGTTCCAAAGGGAAACAAAAGATAATCTTGTATATGCCACAAATGTCTTCCAAAAATATGATACACATGATGTTGACACAATCATTTAGCTAAAACAATCTCAAATCCCGTACGACTTGGTAATTTATGTTCATAGGTTCTAGGAGCAGAATTAGGCCATTCGGCCCATCAAGTCTACACCGCCATTCAATCATGGGTGATCTATCTCTCCTTCTCAACCCCATTCACCTGCCTTCTCTCCATGCCCCTGACACCCACACACATTGAAGACAGGTCTCGACCCGAAACTTCACCCATGCCTTCTCTCCAGAGATGCTGCCGTCCCGCTGAGTTACTCCAGCAATTTTCTCCTACTTTCATTACAATGGCGATGGGACTATTTAAAATAAATTACATTAAAAAATAATCCGACGAATATCTTCAGTAAATAAAATGGTAATTGGTGAACCAGTTGCTGCTTTAAGTGCCAGCACAAAGTGTCTAAACATCTGAAAATCATGCGTACAAGTTTGTCCTATTTCTTAACAAGGAACTATTATTATCTGGAGAAGGGTCTCGACCCGAAACGTCACCCATTCCTTTTCTGCAGAGATGCTGTCTGACCCGCTGAGTTACTCCAGCTTGTTGTGTCTATTAGTAGTTTCCCCAATTTGGTTTAGTTTAGAGATACAGCGCAGAAACATGGCCTTTCGGCCCACCGAGCCCGCGCCGACCAGCGATCCCCGTACACTACACTATCCTACACACACTAGGGACAGTTTACAATTCTACCAAGCCAATTAGCACACAAACCTGTACGTCTTTGGATTCGGTACATAGCTCTGATCATTAGCGAACTCAGTGTGTCAGAGTGTAATAAAAATAGCTTGCAAACTTAGCTGGTTCCAGCGCGTTTAATGATATTTTGTAATGTTTATGAGCATTGACTATTTAATTTTATGCAGTTACATTTGTTATACACGTAATCTTCAATTCTGACTTTTGCTTCCTTGTCTAGGAAGTGTGGGTGCGGGAGACAGAGAGAGAAGAAAAGCTCCATAGATGCTGCCTCACCCGCTGAGTTTCTCCAGCATTTTTGTCTTCCGGAGAAGAAATGTATGGTTGCATTATGTTGAAGATAGACACAAAGTGCTGGAGTAACTCAGCGGGACAGGCAACATCTCTGGAGAGAAGGAATGGTTGACGTTGTGGGTCGAGACCCTTCTTCAGACTGAGAGTTGGGGGAAAGGGAAGCGAGAGATATAGACGGTGATGGAGAGAGACATAGATACATAGAAACAGGAAAAATAGGTGCAGGAGTAGGCCATTCGGCCCTTCGAGCCTGCACCGCCATTCAATATGATCATGGCTGATCATCCAACTCAGTATCCCATCCCTACCTCTCTCCATACCCCCTGATCCCTTTAGCCACAAGGGCCACATCGAACTCCCTCTTAAATATAGCCAATGACTGGCCTCAACTACCTTCTGTGGCAGAGAATTCCAGAGATTCACCACTCTCCGTGTGAAAAATGTTTTTCTCATCTCGGTCCTAAAAGATTTCCCCCTTATCCTTAAACTGAGAATGAGACATAGAACAAATGAATGAAAGATGCGCAAAAAATTAGTGATGATAAAGGAAACGGGCCGTTGTTAGCTGTTTGCTGGGTGAGAATGAGATGCTGGTACAACTTGCGAGGGGGAGGGATGGAGGGAGAGGGAATGCAGGGGTTACTTGAAGTTAGAGAAATCAATGATCATACCCCTGGGTTGTTAGCTGGGCAAACTAAATATGAGCTGCTGTTCTTCCAAATTGCATTTAGTCTCTCTCTGACAATGGAGGAGGCCTAGGACAGAAAGGTCAGTGTGGGAATGGGAAGGAGAATTAATGTGTTTGGCAACCGGGAGATCAGGTAGGTCCAGGCGGACTGAGCGGGGGTGTGTTTATTGGTTAGACTATAATATCCAAGGTCAGTTTTGTGCAGCATTGCAGGGCAGGCAGTATGTACATTAAATTTTAGAAAAAACAAAGATGCTTTTTTGCCTTTGGTTATATTCTGAAACTGTAAGACAGCCTTTTGTCAATACGTTCAAAGTAGGCTTGAAAGATTAATCCTAAGAATTAAATTGCGCTTGAATGATGGTAGACTCTCAAGAAACCTCTCACGGCCGACTGTTTAATAACACCACTTGCAGCATTTGTGTCTTTGAAACATTCTCCACGTTAAAATTTAGCTTAGTTTATCGGAACTACATGGAAACAGGCCCTTCGGCCCAGGCTAGCCATCGATCACCTGTGGGGGTGACATTGGTCTATATCACCCCACATTATCCTCTACTGCCTATATGCTGTGAGGAGGATGCTAGGAGACTGCAGGGTGACTTGGATAGGCTGGGTGAGTGGGCAAATGCTTGGCAGATGCAGTATAATGTGGATAAATGTGAGGTTATCCATTTTGGTGGCAAAAACGGGAAAGCAGACTATTATCTAAATGGTGGCCGATTGGGAAAGGGGGAGATGCAGCGAGACCTGGGTGTCATGGTATACCAGTCATTGAAGGTAGGCATGCAGGTGCAGCAGGCATTAAAGAAAGCGAATGGTATGTTAGCTTTCATTGCAAAAGGATTTGAGTATAGGAGCAGGGAGGTTCTACTGCAGTTGTACAGGGTCTTGGTGAGACCACACCTGGAGTATTGCGTACAGTTTTGGTCTCCAAATCTGAGGAAGGACATTATTACCATGGAGGGAGTGCAGAGAAGGTTCACCAGACTGATTCCTGGGATGTCAGGACTGTCTTATGAAGAAAGACTGGATAGACTTGGTTTATACTCTCTAGAATTTAGGAGATTGAGAGGGGATCTTATAGAAACTTACAAAATTCTTAAGGGGTTGGACAGGCTAGATGCAGGAAGATTGCTCCCGATGTTGGGGAAGTCCAGGACAAGGGGTCACAGCTTAAGGATAAGGGGGAAATCCTTTAAAACGAGATGAGAAGAACTTTTTTCAGACAGAGAGTGGTGAATCTCTGGAACTCTCTGCCACAGAGGGTAGTCGAGGCCAGTTCATTGGCTATATTTAAGAGGGAGTTAAATGTGGCCCTTGTGGCTAAGGGGATCAGAGGGTATGGAGAGAAGGCAGGTACGGGATACTGAGTCGGATGATCAGCCATGATCATATTGAATGGCGGTGCAGGCTCGAAGGGCCGAATGGTCTACTCCTGCACCTAATTTCTATGTTTCTATGTTTCTAAAACCCTTGCGGTCATATGGTGAACGTGCAAACTCCGCACAGACAGCCCCAAAGGCCAGGATCGGATCTTTGGTGCTTTGAAGCAGCGGCTCTACCAGTTGCGCCTACTGTGCTACCCAATACTTGTAAGAAGCAAAAGATTTTAAGTTAAAATAATATTTTTTATATATCATTGCGGACCGGCATTCACAAACATAATTTGCACCTCTCAAGCATGTCTTTGTAAATGCAGTGCTAAGTGTAGTGTGTGTGAGCAGCACAAATAGGAGGCACTATTGGCAAGTCTCCTTCTGGCCCAAGGGTCACTTGAGTTTGGATCACACTTCATTGTCAAGTACCACCGGCAGACATGGGACGAGCCTACTGCGTGGCATTCAGTAACAGGCTTGGACAATTTGGCAATCATTGGTTCAGAAGGTAACAGTCACACGTGTGGGTCAAGAGCTACGGGTTCAATCATTAACAGGGAAGGGGCACGATGGCGCAGCAGTAGAGTTGCTGTCTTACAGGGGATAGAGGCCCGGGTTCCATCCTGTCTGTACGGAGTTTGCACGTTCCCCTTGTGACCATGTGGGTTTTCTCCGGGTGCTCTGGTTTCCTCCCACATTCCAAAAACATGCAGATTTTCAGGTGAATTGACTTTGTATAGTGAGTGTCCCTGGTGTGTCGGATAGATCTAGTGGTCGGGTGGTCACTGGTCGGCTGGGACTTGATGGATGGAAGGACTTGTTTCCACGCTGTACCTCTCAACTAAACTAAACTAAACTAAAGAAACACGTTGTAATGGCAATTTCTTATCTTTCCAAAGTCCAACTTTAAATAGCCGTTACAACACTGGCAGAGAGGAGTAAATTTACCCAATCGACAATAAAAACGAATCTTTCAGTCGTTAGTTCCAGTTTCATTGATTTTAATTGAAGTTGTAAATACAAAGAAGTATTTTATACAAATTGTAGCTTTCCATTCTAAAGGGGCTGTCCCACTTGGGCGACCTGATTGGCGAGTTTAGAAGAGTTTGAAAAAATGACATGTTGAAGACCTCCTTCAACCTCCTTCGACTATGTTGAAGACCAGCTACGACTAACTTCGGGAAAATTGGACACCGAATAGTGGAGAATGAAGACGACCTCCTTCGACCTCCCTTCGACTATGTTAGAGACTATCTATGACTACCTTCAACTACCATCGATTACCTACGACTAACATGCCGACCTACTACGACTTACTACGATTAAACCTACGAGTAAAAATAGTATCGATTTTTTCCCTGGTGACCTTTTTTTACCCGCGGGCATTTTTTAACGTATTGAAAAATACGCAGTGACCTAGCTGAGGCCTCAAGTACGCGGGGACCACTCTCGAGCATGAAGGAGAGTTACAAAGACCTCCTACGACCTCGTGTCGACCATGCTGCGAGTATGAGTCGAGGGCAAACTCGCCAGAACTCACCGATTAGGTCGCCCAAGTGGGACAGCCCCTTTACGATCTGAACTGGTAAAAACTGTGTCTTCTCTTCCCGTGCCATCTCCCGTCTGATCTGACCACCCCCTGTCGTTTCACTTAGTTCAATGTAAGTCACGCCCATCTACGTATCAGAATCCCATCCTTAAGCGTACGAAACAATACAGCAAGAAATATCCTGAAAATAATAAAATATGCTAACAGTAGCTTACTTAAGGCTCCTATACACGTAATTCACGTTCATAAGTGATAGGAGCAGAATAAGGCCATTCAGCTTATCAAGTCTACTCCGCCATTCAATCATGGCTGATCTATCTCTCCCTCTCAAATCCATTCTCCTGCCTTCTCCCCACAACCCCAAACTAATCAAGAGTCTGTCAATCTCGGCCTAAAAAAAAAATCCACTGACTTGGCCTCCACGGCCGTCCGTGGCAATTAATTCTACAGATTCACCACCATCTGACTAAAATAATTCCTCCTCATCTCCTTCCGAAAGGCTGAGTGTCAAGGGTGTCATCCATCAAGGAGATTTGCGCCCATTTGTGGTCTTCAAAGGTTCCATCATTAATCACAGTAGAGCAGACGGATTCACACGAAAATCCAGACCATTCTTATCGGTCAATCAACAGCATCAAAAGAGCAATGTCTAATCAATGTTCGGGAGATTTTAAGTTCCCGTACCACTGAGAACCGTTGCCACAACCTCAGCTTCACAAAGTTCACCAGTCATTTCTAAGAAAGCCCCAGTGTGGAAAAGTTCATAAGCTCAGTTTCAGTTTAGTTTATTGTCACGTGTACAGAGGTACAGCGAAAAGCTTTTGTTGCGTGCTAACTCGTCGGCAGAAAGACAACATGTTTACAATCGAGCCATTTACGGCGTATAGATGTGTGATAAGGGAATAACGTTTAGTGCAAGGTAAAGTCTGATCAAAGATTGTCCAAGGGTCACCAATGAGGTAGATAGTAGTTCAGGACCGCTCTCTAGTTGTGGTGGGATGATTCAGTTGCCTGATAACAGCTGGGACGTTCTAGGAACAGAATTAGGCCATTCAGCCCATCAAGTCTACTCCACCATTCAATCATGGCTGATCTATCTCTCCCTCCTTCGCCCCATAACCCCTGATACCCATACTAATCGAAAATCTATCAAATTCCTTCTTAAAAATATGTATTGACTTGGCCTCTGCTACCCTCTGTGGTAAAGGATTCCACAGATTCACCACCAGGTTACGATTCTTACCATGGTAGACAATAGACAATAGACAATTCAGGAGTAGGCCACTCAGCCCTTCGAGCTAGCACCGCCATTCACTGTGATCATGGCTGATCAACCCCAATCAGTACCCCGTTCTTGCCTTCTCCCCATATCCCCTGACTCCGCTATCTTTAAGAGCCCTATCTAGCTCTCTCTTGAAAGCATCCAGAGAATCGGCCTCCACCGCCCTCCGAGGCAGAGAATTCCACAGACTCACCATTCTCTGTGAGAAAAAGTGTTTCCTCGTCTCCGTTCTAAATGGCTCTCCGTTCTAATGGTAGGTCTGGCTCGATCACTGAAACCTTTAAAAATATGTATACTGACCTTATTTTGTTGTTTATTTATGGTGTTAACAGTGTACTATGTTCCCATGTTCTGTTGTGCTGCTGCAAGTAAGAATGTCATTGTTCTGTTTCGGGACAAATGACAATAAAAAACTCTTGACTCTTGAAATCCTGCAAGTAACCTTGTAGATATTCAGAGAAAACATAGAAACATAGAAATTAGGTGCAGGAGTAGGCCATTCGGCCCTTCGAGCCTGCACCGCCATTCAATATGATCATGGCTGATCATCCAACTCAGTATCCCGTACCTGCCTTCTCTCCATACCCCCTGATCCCCTTAGCCGCAAGGGCCACATCTAACTCCCTCTTAAATATAGCCAATGAACTGTGGCCTCGACTACCCTCTGCGGCAGAGAGTTCCAGAGATTCACCACTCTCTGTGTGAAAAACGTTCTTCTCATCTCGGTTTCAAAGGATTTCCCCCTTATCCTTAAGCTGTGACCCCTTGTCCTGGACTTCCCTAACATCGGGAACAATCTTCCTGCATCTAGCCTGTCCAACCCCTTAAGAATGTTGTAAGTTTCTATAAGATCCCCTCTCAATCTCCTAAATTCTAGAGAGTATAAACCAAGTCTATCCAGTCTTTCTTCATAAGACAGTCCTGACATCCCAGGAATCAGTCTGGTGAACCTTCTCTGCACTCCCTCTATGGCAATAATGTCCTTCCTCAGATTTGGAGACCAAAACTGTACTCAATACTCCAGGTGTGGTCTCACCAAGACCCTGTACAACTGCAGTAGAACCTCCCTGCTCCTGTACTCAAATCCTTTTGCTATGAAAGCCAACATACCATTCGCTTTCTTTACTGCCTGCTGCACCTGCATGCCTACCTTCAATGACTGGTGTACCATGACACCCAGGTCTCGCTGCATCTCCCCCTTTCCCAATCGACCACCATTTAGATAATAGTCTGCTTTCCCGTTTTTGCCACCAAAGATCTGCTTGGAGCATGAATACTATCACAGACTGGATGGGCCGAATGGTCACCTCTGACACCGTTACTGACCAAGAATCTGTCAATCTCCGCCTTAAAAATGTACACTGACTTGACCTCCACAGCCCTCTGCGGCAAAGAATTCCACAGATTCACCACCCTCTGATGAAATAAATTCTTCCCCATCTGCTTATTAACAGTATGTCCTTTTATTGTGAAGGTATGAAAAGTGGATCTGAAATAGCTTTATGTTTTATGTTAGTTACCACCTTCTAAAGGGCATTTAAGCGGTTTTTTTGGTGACTGCCGGCACCCGTCATAGTCGCAGCAGGTCGCCAAAAATTTTCAACATGTTGAAATTCCAGTGGAGACCAGAAAAAGGTACGACTCTTTGGGCGAATACTGACAACCGTACAGGTGACGCCTGTAGGGTCGTGGGTAGTCGCCCAAAAGAAGGAACTGCAGATGCCGCTTTAAACCGAAGGTGCACACAAAATGCTGGAGTAATGGGGTGATGCTTTGGGTCAAGACCCTTCCTCTGAAGTCTGAAGAAGGGTCTCGACCCGAAGCGTCTCCCATTCCTTCTCTGCAAAGATGCTGTCTGCCTGCCCCGCTGAGTTACTCCAGGTTTTTGTGTCGAGTAGAGTATCGGTGATTGGCGACAGAACTGGAGTCTCAAGGACAAAACGCTCATGAATTAGCATGCGATCTCCAGCAAACCAGAAAGTCAGTGAGTGGAACTTAGGCAATTACTTGAAGGAGAAAGATGTTTGGGGAAAAACAGGGGGTGGGCATGTATTGCTGTGCAATTGTAAACTTACATCAGATCTTTGGTTCTGAGCCAAACATGCACTAAACCCAGACCACAAAGACTAAAGTTTACATGCGCTTTGGCCTTTATTAATATATAGACCAGGCCAGGTAGCAGACAGAACGGGACGTAAAACCGATGGGCTGTGTATTATCATCAGTTGCAGTAACCAGCTTGCAATGGGGAACTGTACTGCTGTCAAAAATATTTTTTGAAATATCAGTAGTTGATGGCAGCAGATGTTGGATTTTTGTTCAAAAACGCTGCAACAGCATGTTGAATGTTTTACCTCCCTGAAGGTTGGAAATGGTCCTGTATAAATCATAGTCCGGTGATATAGCAATGAGCGGTGCTTGCCTGAGTTATCTCCCCTGTCATCAGAACGCATCCACATTTGGTTATAATTACTTGTTATTTTCCCAGCAGCTTCACTGCCATCTTCACACTCAGCACCTCTCCATTACATTGGCAAGAGGAACGCAAAGCCGGCCACATCGTGGCCTGGCAATGGATCAGGCCCGTGCTTTCTCTTGTGGCTCCTTCGTTGGATGACGACTCAGGCATGGGAAGTATTACAGAAACATAAAAAATAGGTGCAGGAGTAGGCCATTCGGCCCTTCGAGCCTGCACCGCCATTCAATATGATCATGGCTGATCATCCAACTCAGTATCCCGTACCTGCCTTCTCTCCATACCCCCTGATCCCTTTAGCCACAAGGGCCACACCTAACTCCCTCTTAAATACAGGCAATGAACTGTGGCCTCAACTACCTGCTGTGGCAGAGAATTCCACAGATTCACCACTCTCTGTGTGAAAAATGTTTTTCTCATCTCGGTCCTAAAAGATTTCCCCCCTTATCCTTAAACTGTGACCCCTTGTTCTGGACTTCCCCAACATCGGGCACAATCTTCCTGCATCTAGCCTGTCCAACCCCTTACGAATTTTGTAAGTTTCTATAAGATCCCCCCTCAATCTTCTAAATTCTAGCGAGTACAAGCCGAGTCTATCCAGTCTTTCTTCATATGAAAATCCTGACACCCCAGGAATCTTCTCTGTACTCCCTCTATGGCAAAAATATCTTTCCTCAGATTAGGAGTCCAAAACTGTACGCAATACTCCAGGCATATTATTTATGGTCTGATATGCAGCAGCGTCCCGATGGGCTGCGGCCGTACCCATGGCAGGCCTGGCGCACCCGCCGCTGAACCAGGATCCCGCCCGGAAGACCCGGTGGGCGGCAGCCTGCACGGAGACGCCCCGGCAACCGAAGAGGAGGGGAGTTGGCGATGACAGTCTCGCGGAACAGGGCCGGTCGGAGAGTGAACCGGAGATGCCCCCCTGGAGCACCGAGGTGACCAGGCGTGAAGAGTAACGTCGGCACGCTGCACGATCCAGGAGCTCGTCTCGATCGGGCGCCGCTCCTTAAAGCGTAACGCCGTTGACCGGACTTTGGAAATGGTGCCAGATCTGGCAACTTGAGAAGGATTTCACTGTGTTTTGCACACGTGACATTAAAGCACTCTTGATCTATTGATATCATGTGTACAATGTGTTTGAGCCAGCACCGCCATTCAATGTGATCATGGCTGATCATCCCCGATCAGTACCCCATTCCTGCCTTCTCCCCATATCCCCTGACTCTGCTATATTTAAGAGCCCTACCATTGTACCGTTGCTGACATATTCATTTCACTTGCACTTATATGCAATGTGACAAATAAACCGTATTGTATTGTATTGTATTGTATTGTATTGTATCTAGCTCTCTCTTGAAAGCATCCAGAGAACCTGCCTCCACCGCCCTCTGAGGCAGAGAATTCCACAGTCTCACAACTCTCTTTGAGAAAAAGTGTTTCCTCGTCTCAGTTCTAAATGTGTGAGAACTGCTACTGTTAACATAACTCCAACTGCTCGTGAATCTCGTTTCAGGATTCATCAGCTCCACCGCCAGTCTATAAAAATCATTCTTGCGCGAAGAAAAAAATCTCTGACAATGCCGCAAAGTCTTCTGATGTCGGTTTTTAAGGAACAGTGTTAACACAGTCGTGGGGGGTATTCATTATTTGCTGGGTCCAGAAGGAACAGGTAGTTTATCAGGGATAATACTGAATAAATTGGATTGCCAGTGATACAGGAAGCACATACAGTCTTGGTAGCATTGGCAATAGACAAAAGACAATAGGTGCAGGAGTAGGCCATTCGGCCCTTTGACCCAGCACTGCCATTCAATGTGATCACGGCTGATCGTCCCCAATCAGTACCCCGTTCCTGCCTTCTCCCCATATCCCCTGACTCCGCTATCTTTAAGAGCCCTATCTAGCTCTCTCTTGAAAGCATCCAGAGAACCTGCCTCCACCGCCCTCTGAGGCGGAGAATTCCACAGACTCACCACTCTCTGTGAGAAAAGGTGTTTCCTCGTCTCCGTTCTAAACGGCTTACTCCTTATTCTTAAACTGTGGCCCCTGGTTCTGGACTTACCCCAACATCGGGAACATGTTTCCTGCCTCTAGCGTGTCCAAACCCTTAACAATCTTATATTTTTCTTAGCTCCTTTTCATTGCTACTTTACCATTGTCTCTCCCGGCGTTGTTATGGTGACGCACACACCACCACTGTGTACCTGCACTTGGAGAAAGTGAAAACGGGATTGATGTCGAGCAGCCGGATGTGGGAATTGGGTGAACTGTTCTCAGAGTCCCGGCACCTTTCCTGCCTACAAGCGAGAGCACTGTTGTACACACAAGTAACATTGTTATGGGTGGGCAATTGATTAGGAGGGAGCAGGATAACGAGAATGTGTCTCTCCGTGAGTGTGTTATGGGCCCCACAGGAATGGGTAGCAGTCAGTGCCTGGGCTTTTCACTACATGTATACGTGATTCGGACACGGGGTGGAGAGAGCACCTCGGGGAGGTTTTAACTACATCACAAGCAAGTCTCCGTATAAATGCAGGTTATTGTAGAATAACAGGAGAGCCAGGGACCTGTTGCCATTCACCCCTCTGGATTGAAAACAAGAAACCCAGACCGTGCTCTTTATCATTGTGCTGTGATTTATTGTTGTTGCACAGCAGTCAAATGAAATTGTAAGAAGCAAGCAGTCTGTCTCTTTGTGACAAGCAGGACTTTGGCATCTCTCTCTGCTACTGCTCTGGAATAAGAGGCATGTGTGAGTGTGTGTGTGTGTGCTCTCTGCAAATGGTGTTTTCATCCAGAACCTCGCCTGACAAGGCGAAAAGTTGTGAGTGCCAAAGCAGACTGCTCCTGTGTCAGACGGAAATCAGACTGGAAACCAAGATATTTTGAATTGATTTAAAAAAAAAAAAATGATTATTAATTTTTTTATTAGAAGCAATTGTACAAAGATAAAACATTCGGCATCTAAAATTATACAATTATTGTAAAGCTTCATTTTTGACCTTATAATATTTTTGAATTGATTAAGAAGGAACTGCAGATGCTAGAAAATCGAAGGTAGACAAAAATGCTGGAGTACCTCAGCGGGTGAGGCAGCATCTATGGAGCGAAGGAAATAGGCAACGTTTCGGGTCAAAACCCTTCTTCAGACTTCTATCAATATATTGAATTGAATTGAATTGAATACATTTTATTAGCCGAGTATGTACACATACAAGGAATTTGCCTTGTTTGAGAAGGAACTGCAGATGCTGGAGAATCGAAGGTACACAAAAAAGCTGGAGAAACTCAGCGGGTGCAGCAGCATCTATGGAGCGAAGGAAATAGGCAACGTTTCGGGCCGAATCGGCCCGAAACGTTGCCTATTTCCTTTGCTCCATAGATGCTGCTGCACCCGCTGAGTTTCTCCAGCTTTTTTGTGTACCTAAGAATTTGCCTTGGTGCTTTGCTCGCAAGTAACAACACGACATACAGTAGACAATTAAAAATAAAACATTATGATTTAAATATGTGAATGAAATAAAATACCAGAGCAAAAGGAGGCTACAGATTTTTGGCTATTGAGTAGAGCTAGTACTCGTGGAAACAAAGCTGTGTTTATGTCTGGCCGTGGCAGCTTTGACAGTCCAGAGTGGCCTTCCAGAGGGAAGTGGAGTAAGTCAGCGGGACAGGCAGCATCTCTGGAGAAAAGGAATGGGTGACGTTTCAGGTCGAGACTGTTCTTCAGACCGGCCAGCTTTCCGTGTCTATCTACGGTTTAAACCAGCATCTGCAGTTCCTGCTTGCACATTTCGTCTGCTCCGCTGCAAGTTCTCCTCAAGGTATGTCTGCTTTGAAGAAGTTCTCCTCCTCTCTCCAACGAGAGTTCTGCAACATCCTCTCTCGCTGCTCCTCCCCTGTGATTTCTCCTGACTCTCTTTCATTCACGGTTCTTTATCTCTCCACATCTCCGTCTATATCTCTCGTTTCCCTTATCCCTAACCAGTTTGAAGAAGGGTCTCGACCCGAAACGTCGCCCATTCCTTCTCTCCAGAGATGCTGAGTTACTCCAGCTTTTTGTGTCCATCTTCAGTTGAAACCAGCATCTGCAGTTCCTTCGTACACAATGATTATGGTGGTCGGGTTCAGATGTTCCGTTGAAGCAGTGATGGCCACAGCAATGATTTGATTTGATCTGAAGTCTAAAATGGTCCAAGTTCGGAGGATCACCATGAAACAAAGTCACAGTAGGAAACGGTCGGATCAGAGCTGGGATCACGGATTCACCTTGGAGGGAAGAGCTTGGGAGACGGAGAGAATCTTACTGCTACGATGTTGCCAGGACTAGAGGGTGTGAGCTATAGGGAGAGGTTGAGTCAGCTGGGTCTCTATACCTTGGAACGCAGGAGGATTAGCAGTGATATTATAGATGCGTATAAAATCACGAGGAATAGATCGGGTAGATGCACAGAATCTCTTGCCCAGAGTAGGTGAATCAAGGACATAGGTTTAAGGTGAAGGGAAAAAGATTGAATAGGAATTTGAGGTGTAACTTTTTCACACAAAGAGAGATGCTTTCAAGAGAGAGCTAGATAGGGATCTAAAAAATAGCAGAGTCGGGGCTACGGGGAGAAGGCAGGAACGGGGTACTGTTTGGGGATGATCAGCCATGATCACATTGAATGGCGGTGCTGGCTCAAAGGGCCGAATGGCCTACTCCTGCACCTATTGTCTATTGTCTAAAGGGTGGCGGGTGTATGGAATCAGCTGCCAGAGGAGGTAGTTGAGGCAGGGACTATTCGAAAGTTTAAGAAACTGTCAGACAGGTACATAGATAGGACAGGTTTGGAGAGATATGGGCTAAGCTCAGGCAGGTGGGACAAGTGTAGCTGGGACATGTTGGCCGGTGCGGGCTAATTGGGCCAACGGGCCTATTTTCACGCTGTAAGACTCTATGACTACAAAAGCCTGGCCACCAAGGATGGTTTGATTAACACTGTTGCTCAAGGCCAACATTGCAGGAGATCTTGGAGGTTTTAAAACCTAGAATGGAGAGGTTCTTAGTCTTTGAGTTATATTAAATTATAACGTTGATAATTTATTGATGATTTTTGTTCAGACTTGAGGAGGAAGAAGTTTAGTTGTATGTAGAGATGCAGCATGGAAACAGGCCCTCGGCCTACTGTCCATGCCGACCATCGATCACCTATTCACACTATTAGATTCATAGAGTGATACAGTGTGGAAACAGACCCATCGGCCCAACTTGCCCACACCGGCCAACATGTCCCAGCTAGACTAGTCCCACCTGCATGCGTTTGGTCCATATCCCTCCAAACGTGTCCTATCCGTGTACCTGTCCAAATGTTTCTTAAACGTTGCGATAATAACTGCCTCAAATACCTCCTCTGGCAGCTCGTTCCACCCTTTGTGTGAAAAAGTTACCCCTCAGATTCCTATTAAATTGTTTCCCCTTCTCTGTCCTCTGGTCCTCGATTCCCCGACTCTGTGCATCTATCTGATCTATTCCTCTCATGATTTTATACACACCTCTAGAAGATCACCCCTCATCCTCCTGTGCTCCAAGGAATCATCGTCATCGGCGGTCACTCGAAACGAGTATGACTGTTTCCTCCTCTCCATAGGGTCGTCTACTTGTGGGTCTGCGGATGTCTGTCGAGGCCGATCCGCGATCCACACACCTTGGTGCAACGTGGGCAGTGGAGACTGGCGGTGGTTGGTAGACGTCGAGCCCCCTTCTCTCTCTCTCTCTCTCCTTACGGTGCTGTTGCTCTGTCTCTGCGGCACAGCGTAGCTCCGTTTCATGACGTGCAGCTCCTTCCTGCACGGATTTCCTCCAGGAGCGCCTGTCCAGTGCAATGTGCTCCCAGTTGCTTGATGTGATGTGGAATTTCTTCAAACTGTCATGATGTTGTCCTTGAAGCGTTTATTTGGCTCGCCGACCTTCCTTCAGTTGAGAGTACAGGATCTGTTTAGGGAGGCGTGTGTTGGACACGCGATCCACACACGGCCAGTCCATCAAAGTTGGTGCAGCATTATTGTGGTGGTGATGCTGGTCATGTTGGCTTCCTCCAAAACGCTGATGATCGTGACCCAGCCTACTCAACCTCCCTAGAGCTCACACCCTCTAGTCCTGGCAACGTCCTTGTAAATCTTTTCTGAACCCTTTCAAGCTTGACAATATCTTTCCTATAACATGGTGCCCAGAACTGAAGACAATACTCCAAATGCAGCCTCACGAACATCTTACACAACTGCAACATGACCTCCCAACTTTTATACTCGATATTCTGACTGATGAAGGCCAAAGTGCCAAAAGTCTTTTTGACCGCCTTATCTACCTGCGACTCCACCTTCAAAAAACCATGCAACCTGCACTCCTAGATCCCTCTGCTCTACAACACTACCCAGAGGCCTACCATTTACTATGTAGGTCCTGCCCTTGTTAGACGTCCCAAAATGCAACTCCTCACACTTCTCTGTATTAAATTCCATCAACCATTCCTCTGCCCACCTGGCCAATCGATCCAGATCCTGCTGCAATCTTTCACAACCATCTTCACTATTTGCAAAAACCATTCATTTTTGTATCGTCAGCAAACTTATTAATCTTGCCCTGTATGTTCTCATCCAAAATCATTGATGTAGATGACAAACAGTTCTATGTTATCCTACTTTCACACCCACTCCCTACACACTGGGAGCAACATACAGAGGCCGATTAACTTACAAACCCGCAGGTCTTTGAGATGTGGGAGGAAACCAGAGCACCCGGAGGAAACCCACGAGATCCACACAGACAGCACCCCGAGGGCAGAATCGTATCCGGGTCACTGGTGCTATGAGGTAGCAGCTCTACCAGCTGTCTCGCCCAAGTTCATGAAGGGACGTGTAAACATGGGCAAGGACTTTAAAACTAACGATGGACAGAAAATGCTGGAGTAACCCAGCGGGATAGGTCTGAAGAAGGGTCTCGACCCGAAACATCGCCCATCCCTTCTCCCCAGAGATGCTGCCTGTCCCGCTGAGTTACTCCAGCTTGGTGTATCTGCGGTTCCTCCCTACGCAATGTAAAACTGACCCTCTGCTTAAACAGGAGACCTAAGAGTGATGGTGAATGGGGCTTGGGTTGCACCTATATCTTGAGCCAGAGCCATAGAGAGCAATAT